>NC_080169.1:26439222-26464222 GCF_950295315.1 Erinaceus europaeus
ATCTTTCTTTAGTGAGAATAGCTATGATCCACATCTTCTATCTCAGTCACTGCACACAGGTAGTGCCCTGAAATGCAAAGGCAGTAAGTTTAGAAGTGAGTCACCTGTTTAGTCTCTTTCAGTAATGAGCAGATAACAAAGCAGGGTGTGTGTGTGTGTGTGTGTGTGTGTGTGTGTGTGTGTGTGTGTGTTTGGGTGGGGGCCGGGGCAGGGAGTGGGAGTATGGAGGTAGGCTGTGGCTGGAGAAAGAAGGTGTTTACATAGACTCATTCAGAATGTGCCTCCTGGTTCTTGAACCTTTAGCCACCATCAGCTGGAGTTGCGGATGACAGGCTGCACTGGGCAAAGGGAGTGCTCACACTGGGAAAACAGTCTGTAGTCCACTCTGCTAAGCAAATAGTGAGGGAGACCTAGCTAATAATCACCCGAAGGATGATGGTCAACCTCTCAGAAGCAACCACATGGCCTGATACTGCACCTCCTGGTGGGCTTTCTTAACAAGGGCTGTTGTTGGGTTCTGGTGCACAAGGTATGGGAAGGCTTGCATAATGGATCTAGAAACTGAGAAAGCTGTAAATAACTTTCAGGCCCCCCGTTGTCGAAGCCTTACAGTCCTATAGCAGTAAATTCAAGTTTTAGTGTCATAAAAGTAGGGGAGGCAAACATCTGGCAGTCTATAGAAACTGGAGGGAGTGTCTTGAGGCTGTGGTTAAGAGAATACCAATTCAGTGTCTCTGGCCAGTGCTACAGGAAAACTCAAAATATTTGTAAATAGACATGTACGTACAAAAAGCAACGAGTTTCTATCTTTCTCCTGTTGTCACCATTCCTCTGCCTGACTCCAGTTTGTTGTTGTTGTTGTCATTGTTTTGTTGTTTTATTTTTCACAAATGCTTATATTTTGCTGTGGTCAGAACAAAGGAATAACTCCGTTTGAAATGCACCATAAGAGGAGGAGAATGATTTATATGCCCTTAGGTAGTTTTCTGTGAGAAAAGCAATGATGGCATTTAGTTATTGCATCTTCAACAGATGTCAGTCCATCCTCCAAAATCATCTAAAGGCTGAAATGCCAGACTGATACAGTACATTAATGAAATGAGGAGGTGACAAAGTATCAAAAACCATTTGGAAAATAAAATCTAGTGCTACAAACAATTTGTAGCAAATACCTAGTCCTAAATGTAAAATCTTGTGTAGAACAAAAGGTGGGGAAAAGAAAGAGAAGGGTTTCTATTTGTTAAGTGCAACAAACTTCTGAAACATGAAGAATATGAAATATTCAGTTATTCTTGAAATGGGAGGAACATCATTCTTAATGCCTTAACTCATGGCCACAGTATTACCAGCTAGTCTTCATAACACATATCACATACTGAGTGATTTAAACTATGGAAATGCAGCATTTTACAGTACTGGAGGCTAGACACACAAAATCAGGGTGTCAGCAGCATTGGTTCCTTCCAAACTTATGAGAGAATCTGTTTCATGCATCGTTCCTGGCTTTTCATTTGCTGAAATTATTTAGTACTTCTTTCCTAGTATTAATAAAACTCCAGTCTTTACATAGTGTCTTCTCTGTGTCTCTATGGCCAGATGCCCGCCCCCACCCCCGTGCCTGTTTTTTTTGTTTGTTTTTCGTTTGTTTTTTTTTTACTAGGAAATAACCATATGGGATTCAGGGCCACCCTCATGAACTCGTCTTAAACTGATCAAGTTAAAGTCTGCAAAGACATTATGCCCAATGAATCTTACAATCATAGGTTTGAGGATTAGAATTTCTACATCTTTAAGGTAGGGCAGGGGATACAATTTAGCCCATTACACCAAGTTGCCCTGGTCAAAGAATTACTTTGATTCTCCACTTTATCCCTTCAGAGCAGGCCATATGAAAATAAACTAACTGTACCACTTTTGTCCCTCGGGGAATTACTGATGTAGAAAAATACATGCCTCTTATTTTCTGGATGTTTGCAAGCTATCATCAAATTCTTTACAAAGCTCAAAACATGCTGTTTCAATCCAGAATTCAGTATTTGAAATTTCTAACAACTTCACTCAATTTCTCCCCTTTCCTCCCACTCTAGTGAGTCAAGACCTTGAATTTGGACTATACTCATGAAGGTGAACTGGTTCAAAAGTTTGGGCTTAGAGATAATTCACCAGGTAGGACATATGCTTTACCATTCACACAGCCTAGGTTCAAACCCCAACAACACACGGGAAGTCTTATGGCACCAGTGGACTCTCTATGCTGTAGTAGGAAGGAAGGAAGGAAGGGAGGGAGGGAGGGAGGGAGGAAGGAAGGAAGGAAGAAAGGAAGGAAGAAAAATCCTGAGCTCCCTTAGTGTCATTCAAAACTGGAAAATCTAGATGGTCAATTTAATTCAATTAGGGAAATTGCTCTACATCAGGTACTGTGCTAGGAATCTGAATCCAAACTTCCTGACTTTGCCATCTGGGGGTAATTACTAAAAGGAGAGCCTTTCCTGACCTAATTGTCAGCTCTCACAAGGAGTGATTCATATGTCTGAAGAGAAAGATAGGACTCTGTTTTTAAACAAGTTTTATTTTTAGAAAAGAATTAAAAGAACTTAGATGATTTTATTTGGGGGGGGTCCATAAATTCCGTAAACCCAGTCCCAACACTATACTAATGTCCTTTTCCTTTTCTGCACTGAAGGTTGTATTTCCAAGGTTTTTTTTTTTTAGAAGATAACTGCCTTTCCTTCACATAACTAACTTAATATTGCACCTTCCCCATACCCCAAAGTAAGTGAATGCATGCAAGAAAAATATTCAAAATAACTTCCCATTAAAAAAAAAAAAGTCAAGGGGTCAGTGTGGAGAGCACCTGCCTGCACCGCACACATCCCACAGCAGCGCCCAGGACTCTGGCTTTGGGGCCACATTTGTCATGAATGAGTCCCACCTCAGATTTCCAGGTAGTCACAGCATTCTGAAATTTTTGGTCATGGCAATCATCTTACTCGTGAGATAAGAAAATGTTTGAAGAAAGAGTACCATGAAAGGAGGCTCATGAGCAGGGAGCATGGCAATGTGATGCAAAAGAAACTTTTCAATCTTCCAGAAGAATCTGACAAATGAGTTCCATATTCACTGGAATACTTGGTTGAGAAAAGAACTAATAACCCTTGGCTGATAGCCAAAAGAATTCTATCTTAATTCAGTCTTCAGAATCGTTTGAATGGAAAGATAACTATGAAAAGTCAAACCATGGAGGCATATACGGAAGCATGGATTTTGAATATTTGTTGGGCAGAATTTTTAGTACCTCCTCCTCCAACAATGTACTGCCTTTCTAACAGCTACTTCTATTTGTCTCAGCCAGTTATCATTTGATAACTTATTAAACTCAGTAAAATACTTGACTTAAAAAAAGAAAAAAGTCAGGAGCTCATGTGTCAGATCAATATGTTAGGAGCCAATGATTTTGTTTATATAGTAAAAACTCAGAAAATAGTTCTTACAGATTCTGCTGCCCACTATCACATCAATTGCTGTTACTCTCTTTTCAAAAGTAAGCAATCCCCATTTCTTTGACATTCTTTCCTTGGTCCTACTTTATAACTCTCTGACTATTTGTACTGCTCTCCTAGTTCCTGTCTAAATTCTTTTTAACACTTAGAATCAATAAACTCTGCAGCTTAGAGAAGGATAATTGCAAAGAGTGAAAACATTGATGTAGCCTGAAAGATGTAAGGGTAGGGTAAGGGGGAGAGAGCAGGGAATGTGAACTAAACATAGCATGAGGTTGGGGGACAGGGCGGGCGGTAGCACAACATGTTAAGCACACATAGCATGAGGCACAAGAACCGGTGAAAGGGTCCCAGTTTGAGCCCCCGGCTCCCCACCTGTAGGGGAGTCGCTTCACAAGTGGTGAAGTAGATCTGCAGGTGTCTGTCTTTCTCTCCCCCTCTCTGTCTTCCCCTCCTCTTTCAATTTGTCTCTGTTCTATCCAACAACAACGACAGCAATAACAACAATAATAATAACAATGATAAACAACAAGGGCAACAAAAGGGAAAAAAATAGCCTTCAGGAGCAGTGGGTTCGTAGTGCAGGCACTGAGCCCCAGCAATAACCCTGAGGCAAAAAAAAAAAAAAGGACATAGCATGAGGTCGTAAAACACTTGAAAAATAAAATATGTGCTCTATATGCCAAATTGCACTAGCACTAACTGGATAAGATAATCCCCCACCCCAACATAAGCATGTGGTATAAGGTATGAGAAGTGTTGAAGCTGACAATTTCTCTTCTAGGAGCTTATGACCATGTGTCGGCAGGGTTTGGGCAACTTACCTGGACTTTACCAGTAGCCTGATAGGTTAGCCCATGGGCCTCTACTTACAACACAATTTTGTTTAGTTTATGACAGTGATCTGGCCACTCAGTCCATAGGAAAGTTTGTTGGTCTTGTCAAAGGCTCTCTAACAAGACACTTGGAAATGAGTGCTACTAAGAAAGTGTCAGCACTGATGCTGGTTTGTAGCAGATTCCTTTGGCCCTGACTGAGAAGCCATCAGTCTTCAATTATGTTCAATTTAACAAAAGAAATATACGGCTAGTCTGCCGTGTGCTACTTACTTGTAAGCTCTACTTCCTTACTTCACCTTTCTATGTGTGCCAAGCCTCAGGAACCTTTCCTTCTGCCCAATCAAGATGGAAAACCAGGTGTAGGGAGCCGGCAGTGGTGCACTCAGTTAATTGTACACAGTACTAAGCACAAAGGCTGGTGCAAGGATCTGGGTTCAAGCCCCAGGAATCCCACTGGTAGGTGGGATGCTTCACAAGCAGCAAAGCAGGTCTGAGGGTGTCTGTCTTTCTCTCTCCCTATTTCCCCCTCCCCTTTCAATTTCACTCTGTCCTATAAAAAAATGGCTGCTAGGAGCAGTGAATTTGTAGTGCCTGCGCCAGCAATAATCCTGGAGGCAGAAAAAAAGAAAAGAAGAGGAAAAGAAAAAAGAATAGAAAACCAAGTGTACATCTCAAAAATTACTGTCTCCACTGAGTCTGGTGATTTCCCTCCTCAAATATCTCCCAAGAAAACTAGTCTCACTCTAATGTCCTTCTATCTTCAAAACAAAAGACTCCAGTGAGAGTAGAGAGCACACCTTACCTATGTGCAAGGACCCAGGTTCAAGCCCCTGCACCACAGGATAGCACCATGCAAAGGGGTAAAAGGAAAAGCTACAGAAGTGGCGGAGCAGTGCTGTGGTGACTTTACTTCTCTCTTAGTTTCTTTCCCTCTATCTGAAGAGAGAGAGAGAGGGGGAGAGAAAATGAGAGAGCACGAGCATTAAGTAGTGAAATCACAAAGCCCCAACCAAAAAAAAAAAAAAAAACTGGTAACAAATATATATATATATATATATATATATATATATATATATATATATATATTCTAACTTTTTCATTCTCCATATTCCTTCCTTTCCCCACCCTTTACTCCCCTCAATTTCCACCCATTTACACACATACACACACACACACACACTCTCTCTCACACACACACACACTCACAGGCATGCACACCTGCCTCCCCACTTCATACAACTCTTTTTATCTCCCAGCTTGGACTTTTTTCATCTCCTCTTGCAATGCATTCAAACTTCATCCCTGAGTGTCCAGTATTTATTTTGTCATTATAATCTCGTGGAGGAAATCGATTATCTAAGCAAATGTACACTCCTCTTTTCAGAATTTCAAATTCATAAACCTCCATGAATTGAGGGGAGATGTAATATTGGACAGTCACAGAGAATATCATGGAAAGTCCCAGATACTACAGGGAGCATATACTAAAAATAACTACTAAACTAAACTAAACTAAAGCAAAACACAGAATTTACTAGGAGAACAAAGATTATGGGAAAGCTTACACTTATGTTCATGATACAAACAATTCTATTGACTCTTAACTTTTCATTCTAAGACCTTCCTGTACATTCAACTATTTGAGGAAGATAAACTGTAACAGGGTTACATGTCAAGTCATCTGTGATAACACTGCATTATAGTTGGCTTGGAACTAAGACTAGGCATAGAAGACTCATAAATTTGCTTGCTATAAATTCTCAGCACCTGTTTATAATGCATTTTTGCGGAGAAAACAGCTCCTAAACATTAGACAGCATGGTTCATGAATGCTATTAGCTATGCCTTTTACATGTTACAAATTTAAAAGGTTTTTAACTTTGCACACAATCCATACACTTATGAATTGAAAGCCACCAAAATAAATCATCCTTAGTAATGAAAAGGGGAAAAAAAGGGCATCATATAATTTCTATTTGTCAAGGTATAATGATGTCACCATTCATTTATCCTCTGAACTTAAAGGTTGAAGCTACTCAGAAAATCTCTCCTCAGCCAAAGACATCGGATATCTTAATGGAGGTTACAGCACAAGGTTCTGATTAGTTCACACATCAATTACCAGTTAGGATATAAGGTAAAATTTGGTTTTTATCCTGAGCTATTAATTAGAATAATAGCCTTTAATGTAATGAGTAACAGTGGGACCTTAAAATGAAAAGTTTTTTTTAAAAAAAGTTGTTGTCACTTAAAGATGATCTCATCAGTGATTTGGAAAGTAAATAGATTTGCTCAAGCAAGTGTCTATTCTACCACAATTGATTCTGATTTGATGTTGCTTAACCAATGACATCTTTAATCATTTTTTTAAAAAAAAGGCAGCATTAGAGTAAGAGGTCAAGATTTGCCTTAAATATAACATGTGTTTACCTAAAGGACATCCATGAGGAGTTGAGAAGGACCTGCTCACTGCTCAGGAGGGCCAGAGCAGAAGGACAGCATGGGCTGGAATTCAATCACCTATCTTCATGTAGTCTACACACTCATGACTGCAGAAGGAACAGATTACATATTTTATTGGGAGAACAAGAACTGGGGCATCAGGTACTTAGTGGCTAATCAGTTAAAAAGAACAAGTTGAGAAAGAAATAGAGCCAGGACTTGGTTGGTTGTTTGCTTTTATATTTAACCAGGGCCTCGTGCATGCAGGATTCACCTCTGTAGGCCAACTTTCTCTCTCTTCCTTTCTCTCTCTTACTTATTTATTTGTTTGTTTGTTTGTTTACACAATAGAGACAGAGAGAAAGTGAGATGGAAGGGGGTGATAGAGAGGGATAAAGAGAAACACCTGGTGGTCGGGAGATGGCGCAGTGTATAAGGCATTGGACTCTCAAGCAGGAGGTCCAGAGTTCAATCCCTGGCAGCACAGGTACCAGAATGATGTTTGGTTCTTTCTCCCTCCTTTCTCATAAATAAATAAGTAAACAAATAAATATTGGGGGGGGAGAGAGAGGAACACCTGCAGCACTGTGTCAGCACTTGGGCAGGGACCAAGGACTTGAACCTGGGCCATTATGCATGGTCACATGTGCACTCAATGGGATACCAAACCACCCAGATCCAAACCCAAAACAGACACAGGTGTGCCTGGGGGAAGAAAATTGCAGCACAGGAAATGGGAGTGGTAACAGGTGTGGCTTAGAAAGGTGAAGGCAGGGGTTAGATGTTTACAAGCTAGACCCATGGTTGTGGCACTCTCTCTCTCTCTCTGCCTAGGTGAGCCTGAACATGTGAGTCAAGTGGCTTCTCTCTCTCTCTCTCTCTCTCTCTCTGCCTAGCATGTGACTGTTGTCATTTTTATTGAATAAAGTCTAAAATTCCTTAAAATGATGCTTTCTCCTTAATTTGTTAGGATTATGCATGACAAACTTTTAAACATGTGGGGGAACACACAGCAAATTACTCCAATACATCTCCACCTGCAGAGGGGAACTTCACAAGCAGTGAAGAAGTGCTGCAGGTGTCTCCTTTATTCTCTATCTCCCCCTTCTCTCTCAATTTCTGTCTCACTCCAAAATAAACAATTAAGAAAAAAAAGGAGGAGAAGGACGAGAAATAAATGGAGAAGGAGGAAAGTCTTTCACAATTACAGATGAGATTTTTGTTCCTTGTTTTGTTCTTTGAGATTGCTTGGCAAGGAAGTGAGAGTAGAGATAAAAAGTTCCAAAAGAGATTTAAAGACTTACTTCCTAGTGGCATATAGATTTCTGGAGCTCAAAGCAATGTGAACACAAGTCCAAAAGAGTACCAGGGTACTCTACTGAAAGATCTGGGGAGTAGGGATCCCCCACACCTAGAGGTCATCCTAACCCTAGCCCTAAAAGAGAAAAGAACAGGGGCGGTGCAGTAGCACAGCAGATTGGGTGCACATGGCACAAAGCACAAGGACCCGGCATAAGAATCCTGGTTCAAACCCCCGGCTCCCCATCTGCAGGGGGGTCGCTTCACAAGCAGTGAAGCAGGTCTGCAAGTATCTATCTTTCTCTCCCTTTCTCTGTCTTCCCCTCCTCTCTTGATTTCTCTCTGTCCTATGCAACAACAGCAACAGCAATGGCAACAATAACCAGGGCAACAAAAATAGAAAAAATGACCTCCAGGAGCAGTGCATTCATAGGGCAGGCACTGAGCCCCAGCAATAACCCTGGAGGCAAAAGAGAGAGAGAAAAGAAAAGGAAAGAGAAAGAACTAGCCACTTCTTTAGAGACATCACAACGTTTATGGCAAATGTCTCTCTGTTGATTAAGTTTGTATTTATTTTTTATATATATAAAAAGGAAACATTGACAAAACCATAGGATAAAAGGGTACAAGTCCACACAATTCCTACCATCAGAACTTCGTATCACATTCCCTCCCCTGCTAGCATTCCTATTCTTTATCCCTGTGGGAGTATGGACCCAGGGTACATTATGGAGTGCAGAAGGTGGAAGGTCTGGCTTCTGTAATTGCTTCCCTGCTGAACATGGGTGTTGACAGGTCAATCCATACTCCCAGCCTATCTCTTTCCTTAGTGGGGCGGGCACAAAACACAAGGACTGGAATAAGGATCCTGGTTCAAGCCCCCGGCTCCCCACCTGCAGGAGAGTCACTTCACAGGCTGTGAAGCAGGTCTGCAGGTGTCTGTCTTTCTCTCCCCCCTCTCTGTCTTCCCCTCCTTTCTTGATTTCTCTCTGTCTTATCCAACAACAACAACAATAATAACTACAACAATAAAACAACAAGGGTAACAAAAGGGAATAAATAAACAAATAAATATTTTTTAAAAAACTCATTCTAAACAGGTTACTTATCTTTCTCTCTTTATTCCTTCCTTTTTTTTTTTTTCAACCAGGGTTATCTCTGGGAGTCAGTGCCGGCATTGTGAATCCATAGCTCCCAAAAGACATTTCTTCCTTTTTCTTCCCTCTTTTTATTTTATTTGGGTAGGACAAAGAGAAATTGAGAGAGGAGGGCAAGAGAAAGGGAGAGAGAAAGACAAATAGCTGCAGACCTGCTACACTGCTAGTGAAGCATCCCCCCTGTAGGTGAGGAACTGGGGCTCCAGCCTTTATCCTTGCACATGGTAATGTGTGTGCCCCAAACCTATGTTCTTTCAAGAGTTGTTTACAAATCCTAACCCAGTAGTTGAGAGGTGTTGTAATATTTATTTATTTTGGATAGAGACAGAGAGAAATTGAAAGGGAAGGGGAAAACAATGGGGTTGGGGGGCAGAGATTTGTACTTTGTAATTTGTGCGCTCAACCAGGTGTGCCACCACCTAGCCCCTGTGGTTGAGGTTTTCATTTTTTCCCAGTAGGTAGGAGTTATTCCAATAAGCTCTCCCTTGAAAGAGAACATGACAAGCTAAATGACAGTCTGTATTATGCTGTTTTAGCCTGAAGTCACAGTAACTAGAGTTTCTCTTAAGAAGAGACTTTCCTATAGATTAAAACGTGTATCTTAAGCATCAATGCTAAAGTTAATGCAAAGGTTCAGGGGTTCAAAATAATTTAGATGTGCCCAAGTAGTAGCAATAACATCTTTAAAAATCTCAGCAGTGAGTTATGTATATGTGGAATATTAAAAATGCAAAGCTAACTCAATTTGCATTTGCAATGCCCCCTAGCTGTTACAGGGGAGGAGGAAATTGCTTTCTGCTGAATTCAAGGGCACACTACTTAATGCTGTGTTTAAGTCAAGGAGGGAAATCACTCATTTTTATTCTACCACTTAACTTGTGCTTCTGTAATCTGTCTGGCACCCAGAGTCAGTTGTCTGATATTATTTTCAATCACAGAGAGAAAATGTATAACCCATCATTGCATCTTTATTTTCACTTCGTTGGTGATCTCTCAGACCTTATTACTACCAAAAAAATGCCAGCCTGTCATCTGTCAAGGATTGGCTCCAAGACTGTGTATGACAGACAGTTTCCAACACAAGTTTTATTATTTTTGTTTGGAGAAGAGATACAAGGTGAGAGTGAAGCTACATTTGCCCCGTGAGAGGGACATACAATGCATCTCTTCACTATGGACCCCCTCATCACCAACCTCATGACTTGTTACCCATAGGCCATCTCTCCCTCTAGCAGTAACATTCTCAAAATAGGATAGCTATGTAAACTAATGGTTAATATATTGCAAAACAGGAACCTGCCTACGGTGTTCAGTTTCTCCTATACACCATCTTAGCTTTCCCACCTAATCCTTCCTCCCACTGTTCCCTTCCATTTTTTCTGCACACTCAGTTCAGTCAGTTCTTCCTTGCAATGGGATATCCCTAAACAGCTTAGGGGACCACTGATGTTGGTATTGTCTGCTGAGGCACTCACAAAAGGGCAGTTCTTTTGGCATAAAAGCAAATAGGATTGATGTTCTTTAACATTTAAAAAGTGTGTATGTGGGGAAAAAAAGAAACAGAGCAAGAGATATTACAGCACAGAAGTTTCTTTTCTTTTTAAATTATTTATTGTATTATTTACTATTTACTAGGTAGAGACAGAAAGAAATCAAAGGGGGAGGGGTAGACAGAGCGAGACAGAGAGATACTTGCAGATCTGCTTCAACACTCGTGAAGCTCACCCACTGCAGGTGGGAACCAGGGTGTTGAACCCAGGTCCTTGTGCATGGTAACATATGCACTCAACCAGGTGTGCCACCAGCTGGCCGCCAGAAGTTTCCTTTAAAGTAGCAGAAGCAGAAATTGAGCCTAAGTCACATGCATGATAAAGCAGTAAGTATATGCACTTTTTAATAGAAACCACTCTCCACTAATGGCTCTATAACAGTTCGAGAGTACTCTTCGAAATTATATTTTAAAAGTCACAAATAGGAAGATACTATGCCTGACTGGTCTCTTCATTCCACTCCACTTCCTTCTCTTCCTTTTCTTTCTCTCTCTCAATCTCTCTCTCTATCTCTCTCTCTCTCACACACACACACACACACACACACACACACACTTTGTTTCACTAACTGAAGGGTCGTGGTTATCTCTTTGTTTCTTGTTTAGAAAATCAACTATCTTTTTGTTGGACTAACATAATAAGCTAAAAGCTTTATTTCAACAAAGAGGCACAGATTACTCTCCACCATCAAACATGAGGTAGAGGGCATCCCTAGAGGGTAGCATATGAGAAACTGAATTGGCGATTAAGACGAGCTTCCTAAAACCAATTTTCCTATTTTTCTGACAAATGAAGTATCCTCAGATTTGATGGTGTGGGATTTGGTAGTTCTATATGGAACACTCTAAAAGATGACATTTGTAATAGGGGAGAGGATATTCAAAAGCCATGGGATTTCTTCACATATTTATAATGCATGTGAGCTGAAAGCCAAGTGAGACAGCTTAATTAGGAATCTCTTAGAGAATAGAAAGCACATTTGATTCTTGTGACTTTCAGGCTCTGTCTCTGATGATATAAAATTTTTAAAAATCAGAACTTGGGCTATTGTTTTAAAAAATACACCAGATAGAAGTGAGAGAGAGGTTTATAATCCCTCATGGTACATAGTTCATAAATCAGCTTCCCTTTTATCTCTGAAGCAAAAGAAATGGGAAAATTCTAAAAAAAAAAAAAAAAAAAAAAACTGAAGAATGGCAGGTATCTAAGCTAAAGAATCCCTATTAAAACAAAAGACTTCCCCACACCTATGGACATCTAATTTTTGATAAGGAGGCCCAAAGCATTAAATGGAAAAAGGAGGCTCTCTTCAATAAATGGTGCTGGGAAAACTGGGTTGTAACATGCAGAAGAATGAAATTTAACCAGTTTATCTCACCAGAAACAAAAATCAACTCCAAATGGACCAAAGACCTAGATGTCAGACCAGAAACTATCAAATACTTAGAGAAAAACATTGGTGAAACACTTTCCCACCTACACCTCAATGACATCTTTGATGAATCAAACCCAGTTGCAAGGAAGACTAAAGCAGAAACAAACCAATGGGACTACATCAAATTGAAAAGCTTCTGCACATCCAAAGAAACTATCACGCAAACAAAGAGACCTCTCACAGAATGGGAGAAGATCTTCACATGCCATACATCAGACAAGAAACTAATCACCAAAATATATAAAGAGCTCAGCAAACGTAGCACCAAAAAAGCAAATGACCCCATCCAAAAATGGGCAGAGGAAATGAACAAAACATTCACCTCAGAGGAGATCCAAAAGGCTAACAAACGTATGAAAAACTGCTCTAGGTCACTGATTGTCAGAGAAATGCAAATTAAGACAACACTAAGATACCACCTCACTCCTGTAAGAATAGCATACATCAAAAAGGACAGCAGCAACAAATGCTGGAGAGGTTGTGGAGGCAGAGGAACCCTTTTGCATTGCTGGTGGGAATGTAAACTGGTCCAGCCTCTGTGGAGAGCAGTCTGGAAAACTCTCAGAAGGCTAGACATGGACCTTCCATATGACCCAGTAACTACTCTCCTGGGGTTATACCCCAAGGACTCCATAACACCCAACCAAAAAGAGGTGTGTACTCCTATGTTCATAGCAGCACAATTCATAACAGCTAAAACCTGGAAGCAACCCAGGTGCCCAACACCAGATGAGTGGCTGAGAAAGCTGTGGTATATATACACAATGGAATACTATGCAGCTATCAAGAACAATGAACCCACCTTCTCTGACCCATCTTGGACAGAGCTAGAAGGAATTATGTTAAGTGAATTAAGTCAGAAACATAAAGATGAGTATGGGATGATCCCACTCATCAACAGAAGTTGAGTAAGAAGATCTGAAAGGGAAACTAAAAGCAGGACCTGACCAAATTATAAGTATGGCACCAAAGTAAAAACCCTGTAGTGAGGGGTAGACATGCAGCTTCCTGGGCCAGTGGGGGGTGGGAGTGGGTGGGAGGGATGGGTCACAGTCTTTTGGTGGTGGGAATGGTGTTTATGTACACTCCTAGTAAAATGTAGTCATATAAATCACTAGTTAATTAATATGAGAGGGGGAAAATTAATTGTATGTCTCGAAGTTTTTCAAAACACAAACTGAATCTTTTTAATATATAGGCTGTGTAATTGATATGCAGACTCTCTCAAAAGCCTAGACCAAGTAGATCAGAAGCAACCAATACCACAGCTATATACAAGATACTGGGTACTGTACAGCAAACCATAACAAAAGGACTTTTCAAAGTTAACCCAATTACTAATTAATGTGATGATAAAATTAACTATCGATTGTCTTTTTGAACCCTAAGACAGCAGGAACCTCACATCTCCACTATAGAGCCTCTACTTCCCCCAGTCCTGGAACCCTAGGATAGGGCCCACTTTCCCGCATGCCTCTCCCAATCCATATCAAATAATATTGCATCTGCCGATCACAACCTAACCAACACAACGATTGCCACCTCAACATGCTTCGCTTCACACTGTGTCCAGAGACTTCATGTGTGGAATGACAACCCTTCAGCTTCATTACTCGGGTGAGGCCTTTCCTTTCATAGTATACTCTAATTCCATCTCAGGTGGTTCACTTTCTAACAAAGTCCCAAAACTTAGATATACACCAGGTTCTGTGAGAGAGAGCATATGTTCACACGTATCCGTAAACTACTGCAAAATATATACCTGAAAGCAGAAGTACACTAGAGTTTGCTGTGAGTACCCCCCTAACACTTCCTCTCCACTATTCCAAGCTTTGGGTCCATGATTGCTCAACAATTTGTTTGGCTTCGTATGTTAACTCTCTTTTCAGTCATCAGGTTCCAGATGCCATCAGGATGCCGGCCAGGCTTCCCTGGACTGAAGACCCCACCAATGTGTCCTGGAGCTCCGCTTCCCCAGAGACCCACCCTACTAGGTAAAGAGAGAGGCAGACTGGGAGTATGGACTGACCAGTCAACGCCCATGTTCAGCGGGGAAGCAATTACAGAAGCCAGACCTTCTACCTTCTGCAACCCACAATGACCCTGAGTCCCTGCTCCCAGAGGGATAGAGAATGGGAAAGCTATCAGGGGAGGGGGTGGGATATGGAGATTGGGTGGTGGGAATTGTGTGGAGTTGTACCCCTCCTACCCTATGGTTTTGTTAATTAATCCTTTCTTAAATAAAAAATTTTTTTAAAAGACTGCTCCCTTTGTCTTGCACATATCATAACTTACCTGTTTTGGTCCATCCTATCTGGGTTTTGCTAGGTGATTTATTAGTTAAATTTAATTTAGCACTGGAAGGTAGGGCAACTAGGAAGGGGCTCCTCACTGTGTATGTCATAAAATTTACCTACCTCTTGAAACTCATACATTGGGATTCCCATTGTTATCACCATCTTGTTCCAGATATAAGAAGTATGCATAAAATTATGTGAACCAAATGTGGACCAAAACTACCTACCATTGATTTCACAAACTATCATTGATTTTTTACCTCAGCTGAAAGCAAATAAGCCTCTCTCCATTATGCCAAACTTATGGAATAATTAAGAACTGTGCTAGTTTAAAACTATAAGTCCTTTTTTATCTACTTCCTTAGTTCTTCTTTATAGGTTATTGGACCTTTTTCAGAGTAAAATTCAATGAAGTCTAGTTCTTCCAGTGAGAAATTATCCCCTCCTTACAGGAAGAGTTTTGGTGCTATGCATATAGCAACATGCCAATATCTTAACAATCTAACACCTTAGCATCCATATAGTGGGAATTATATACACATAGCAACAGGATGGTCATTTCATCTCAGAGGAAAGGGGTTAGATCCACAACATCTGCTGGGAAGATAAATAAGAATATTACTAAATATAAAGCAGCATAGTAGGAAAGCTGACTTAAGGGGAAATTGATGCCACATAGACAACACTGGGTTAAAATCATAGAAAACTGAAAAGAAAAAAAACTATTTAAACATCAAACATTTGTTTAAACATTAAAGCAAAGTTAGCCTGACAGCAAAATCGATATTAAATCAAGCTTGGAAACTGCTTTACGATCTCAAATCCTGGGTTTCTTAACTACCAGTGTCATAAATGATGTCACTTTTCAGTATGATCACAGCTGCCAGCAGGCAGTTCAGAAATATAAGCTTTAATTTTAAAGTGTTCATTTGTGATGTAATTTAGAGTTTAGTCCCAAAAGACAAATGTCATTCTCTGGGTATGAGACCCTTCAAGTGCTGTTATGAACAAAATGAGTTCCATCTTTGCCTTTAACTGTACGACTTCCAAAAAGAGACTGTGAGTCCTCTTTGATTTGAACAGTGTAGCCAGTAATAAATGAGTTGACATTTTTTTCTAACCAGAGAAGACAAAGATTTTGAGGAACACTTTAGGGGAGTGACAGGAAATAAAGGTGTAGACAGCTGCACTTGCCTCAGAACAATTCACAAACAGGTTGGGATTTCGGGTCAAGAAAGTGGACATAGTGGGGTTTTAGCAGAGGGAATATCTACCAACTGCACAATAGGATCTGTTGTGCGTAGGGTAAAATGTGTCCTTTCTTCCTCAGACTCTTTATTCTTAGTCCCATCAAAAACTGTCCTCCATCTCCCCAAATACGTCCTCTACTGACCTGTCAAAAAAAGGAATGAAGGGAGGAAGGGAAGAAGGAAGGAAGGAAGGAAGGAAGGAAGGAAGGAAGGAAGGAAGGAAGACAAGGAAGAGTAATGTCTGTATTGTTGATTTCCTTCACCCAGCATGCTGAAGGACCTGTCAAAATATAAACATGCTCTGGGAAAACAAACAGAAAACTTTACCAGGTCTGTCTTTGGGAGTTGCTACTTTTATTGAAGCCAGGACTGTCAGCATTAAGGGTAACTGCTTCCAGTAAATGGGGGTGCATTTAATTTACATTTTTGTTTACACTCTTTTTAAAGGACTTATTTATTTACTTACTTACTTACCTTATGAGAAAGATACCAGAGCACAACTCCACTTGAGCATGGGCAGTACCAGGAAATGAATCTGAGGCAGGGAATACAAGTCTTGTACATACCAATATTTGGCTTTCTCTCTGACCCTACATGCCTTAAATTTAAGCAGAAGAAAAAATATAAGCAAAAGATAACATGATATTCTTCACATATGTGGTCTAATAGCAACTTGGAGACCTGTAATTTAACTAAGCAGTCATCCATTAAAATCCTTATAGAACAGAAGAAGGGAAAACCAAAATTTGAAGAGTGTGCATGCGTGTGTGTGTGTGTGTGTGTGTGTGTGTGTGTGTGTGTGTGTGTGAATTCTTCTTCTTCTAGCATTTGCCCTTCTTCTGTAGCCAGTCAACAGCATCAGGTTGAGCCTGATGTAAAGTTTCGAGACCTCCTTTGAATCTGGAGAGGTGGCAGTCGTTGACTATGTGGGTCATTGTCTGGAGCCGCAGGGGCAATTCAGGTCGTCTCTGGCTCCCCAGCGATGGAACATAGTGGCGCACCGGCCATGGCCTGTTCGATAGCGACTGAGGAGGGCCCGATCATAACGTCAAAGGTTAGTTAGGTCAAAGCCGGGTTGACGCTTGCAGGGGTCTGTGATGAGGTGTTTGTTCTTTACCTCAGCTGACTGCCAACTCTGTTTCCAAGAGTCTGGAACAGAGAAGGTCAGTGTGGGCGTAGGGGACCAGATTGGGTGACGAGATGTCAAGCATTGGACAGGGTGGGCAAAGATATCCGCGTATATTGGCAGGTCCGGTCGAGCGCAGACGTGGGAAATGAACTTAGATGATGCCACATCCCGACGAATATCTGGCGGGGTGATGTTGCTAAGAACTGGCAGCCATGGAACCGGGGTGGAACGGATGGTTCCAGAAATTATCCTCATGGAGGGATATAATTTGGAATCGACCAAGTGGACATGGGGGCTACGGAACCATACTGGGGCACAGTATTCTGCAGTGGAATAGCATAATGCCAGAGATGATGATTGTAGTGTGGAAGCGCTCGCGCCCCATGAGGAGCTGGCCAGTCTTGCAATGATGTTATTCCTCGCGCCCACCTTTGCTGCAGTTTTTATGAGATGTTCGTGAAATGACAGGGTGCGATCGAGAGTAACGCCAAGATAGACTGGCTGGGCTTCATGCCGGATTTCGTACCGCCAAACTGCACATTAAGCTCACGTGAGGCCGAGGCATGGTGTAGATGGAAAACAGATGATACTGTTTTTGCAGTGCTAGGGATTAGTCGCCATTTTTTACAGTAATCAGATATCAGAGACATGTCTTTCGTGAATGTTTCCTCGAGGATGTCGAACTTGGATGCCTGAGTTGTGTGTGAATGATGACATGAATGAATGGTGACAATGAGAGATTATCAGTTGGCTAGGACTGACCTAGCTAAGTACCATACATTTAAATTAAGCGAAATTCATTGTCTCACAATTTGGAGGCTCAAAGTCTAATATCAAGGTATTGGTAGGGCCATATACCCTCTGAATGCCCTAGACAAAATCTATCCCAGGTGTCCTTGTTCTTCTTCTAGCGTTTGCCCTTCTTCCGTAGCCAGTCAACAGCATCAGGTTGAGCCTGATGTAAAGTTTCAAGACCTCCTTTGAATCTGGAGAGGTGTCCTTGTTATTCATGGAAACTCCTTGGATTGTGGCAGCATACTTCCAGTCTTCACATGATGTTATCCTAGTATTTCTGTGTCCAATTTCTCCCCCTTTTTTACTTTAAAAAAATATTTATTTATTTATTTTCCCCTTTGTTGTCCTTGTTGTTTTTCATTGTTGTTGTTGTAGTTATTGTTGTTGTTGTTAGGACAGAGAGAAATGGAGAGAGGAGGGGAAGGCAGAGAGGGGGAGAGAAAGACAGACACCTGCAGACCTGCTTCACCGTCTTTGAAGCGACTCCCCTGCAGGTGGGGAGCCTGGGGCTCAAACTGGGATCCTCAAGCTGGTCCTTGGGCTTTGCACCACATGTGCTTAACCCGCTGCGCTACCACCCGACTCCCCAATTTCCCCCCTTTTTTTCGTTAAAAACTGAGAGGCAGAAAGAGAGAAGGAAAGAAACCACAAAATGGAAACTTCTTTCAATCCAGCAGGGGGTGAGGCTTGAACCTGAATTGTGTATATGACAAAGCAGCATACTATCCAAGTGAGCTATTTTGGCAGGGACAAATTCTCCCTTATTTATAGGAACAACAATTTTATTGGACTAGAATTCATCTTATAATAATATTACTTCATCATTGTAACCAATTGTAACCTATCTCCAGGAAAGGTCACATTTTGAGGTTTAGAAATAGAACAAATGAGATCCTCATGGGTTCTTTGGAATATAACTAAAATAGGATTACTAACTATCTACAAAATGGGTACCCCCCCAAACTCTTCATATGAACTATTCCAGTCTTTAAGTTCATGATTAGTCAACAATTTGTTTGGTTTTATATGTTAACTCTTTTTTCAGTCACCAGGTTCCAGATGCTAACATGATGCCAACTGGACTTCCTTGGACAGATGACCCCACCAATATGTCCTGGGCATAGTAGCTCTGCTTCCCCAGAACCCCTCCCCACTGTGGAAAGAGAGAGACAGTCTGGGAGTATGGATCAACCTTCCAACACCCATGTTCAGTGGAGAAGCAATTCCAGAAGCCAGACCTTCCATTTTCTGCACCCTGGGTCCATACTCCCAGAGGGATAAAGAATAATAAAGCTATCAGGGGGAGTGATGGGATACGGAGTTCTGGTGGTGGGAATTGTGTGGAGTTGTACCCCTCTTATGCTATGTTTTTTGTCAGTGTCTCCTTTTTATAAATAAAAATTTTTTTAAAATGAACATATGAACTAGGAAAGGGCTAAAATTCAACCCATAACAGTGGCAAACAAGGGTAGGAATCATAAATAATCCGGAGAGCAAAGACCATAGAAAACAAAAGGGAGTAATCAGTGTCCAGGAAACAGAAGAGTCAAAGGCAATGATTTATTGTGGAAGGAGAACTGTTTGTAAATGAATTAAACCTGGTTGTTCTTCTGTGGCTGGACCTGAGACCATGGAGAACACTCATTCTCAAACAACACAACTATTTATTTTATAAATCATATTTCCACAAAAAGTGAAATGGTTCGCTTTTCTCTTAAAATCAAAAGACCATAAAAAAGAAAATATTAAAATGTTCAAAAGATATCAGACTGCCCATATTTATATAAGTCAATTATATTCTCCTCCAGGAATAAAAGAAAGCACAATCAAAAAGCATACATGAAACTAAGACTCACACGAAGTATGGCACTCTGTCATGGTTCATTAATAAAATCTATACCAGCATCTATCTAAAATGGGAACTGAGTCAGTAGAGTACATGAGTTCAGAAAAACCACAAAGAGGAATGTAAACTAAAGAAACCCTTATTCACTACAATTATAATTATGGAATCTCAGTTGTTTAATATTCAAGAAGATCCAGACTTGCACAAATAGCATTTAATTGCTACACTATTACATTTTTTAATGACAAAATCCAATTGCTTCTGTCCAAATTGCCTATATATTAAATATCTTTTTGTAATTTTGACCCATTTGGATTTGTACATGGTTCAGAGTAGAATCCTTATCCCACCCTCAATAAATTCCTCTATACTTTTGGTGTTCTATAAATATCAATAAGATCTTCCCTGTAAAAGAGATATTTTCCTATACATATTGGGAGGTTATAAATCACCCTGTTTTCTGTATGTCCCAGTTCTGTCAAATTTGTGTTCACAAAAGCAAGTAGATAAGGAAATTATCCAAGATAGACATGATTTCTAATTAAAACAACATAAACAAAACACAGCCTTAGCTTTGCAGGTAGAAAGCAATGTCTTCAGTTAATGTTCTAACTAGCTAGTCCCCTGAAGAGAATGCACTGTTTTGATTTGCCCTTGTATAATATGAGCATTTGATGTTTTGCTGTGGGGGTTGGAATTTTACACAGGAGTTATAAGAAAGAACCTTACAAGCCTCCAATGACTTGTAAAAAGGTTAATGGTGGGATTGAGGTAGAGGGTCTCCTGGTGGCTTCTAATACAACAAGAGAAGACTACTATGTAAACAAAAGACTTATAAAAAGTTCTTAGAGAAAGTAGTGATCATAAACTTTTATGCTACATCACTAGTAAACTTATAAGTGACTTCTATAATGGGTTTAGTGTCTGCTCTTTGGAAACGTTTTCTTTATATAAGTGTATGATTTAACCATTTTGTCAGCACTAACCAGATCATGTCATTATTTACATGAAAGTTGAGATAAATAAAAAATTATTTAATCTGAAGTTGTAGTAGGTTTTGTCTTTAAGGAGATTCACAGTGATCACCATACCTATCCTAGTATAATAATACAAAATGTCCACTTGGTAATTGGATTGCTTTTAGTTGTAAGTAACTGAAAATCTAGCCAAAATTGTTCAAATAACAGAACATATATTTGGGAAGTTCAGAGAGGTAGAGTAGTTTCATGGGTGGTTTTTTTTTCCAGGTATAAATTTTACAAAATTATAACACTACAGGTAAGTCTGAGACACCCTAAAGAAAAAATATCACTTGAGGTATGTGATTATAGAGACAATTTGGATATAACAGCTATTACCTAGACACTTGCTGAAGTTCCTCCTCGGGCTGGGTAAAACAGCAAAGAATTGCCTTAAAACAGCAATTGGTTTAGAATGAACCAACACAGGGACTTCCAGGGTGAAGATATACTGACATAATTTTAGGGAATTGACCCTCTCCCAGAAAACAGGTATTAAAACAAAGTATCTCAATGAATTTTATCAGAGCACAGCTAGAATTTCTGGTCAAGAAAAAACAGTTACTATCTGAAGGTGATTGCATGTGAGCACCATGGACAGGAGGGGAGGGGAATGGGAGTTGGGAGGTAGTAGCACAGTGGGTTAAGTGCAGGTGGTGCAAAGTGCAAGGGCTGGCAGAAGGAGGGGAGGGGAAGATTCACTTAGAGATGTGGCACAGCATAGCTCCGGGGACCACATCTGCAATTGTTCCACATCCACACAGTGGATTTAAAGAGTTTATATGGAATACTAGAGAACTGCATGACTGAGGAAAAGCAGTTTAGAATAGCTATTTACGTATAGAGGCCATAGCTTCTTGAGCCAATCCCAGGGGATTACCTGGCAGCAACAGGAAATTGAACATTGTGGCTGCAGGTTCTTCTTCTTCTAGCATTTGCCCTTCTTCCGTAGCCAGTCAACAGCATCAGGTTGAGCCTGATGTAAAGTTTCGAGACCTCCTTTGAATCTGGAGAGGTGGCAGTCGTTGACTATGTGGGTCATAGTCTGTCTGGAGCCGCAGGGGCAGTTCGGGTCGTCTCTGGCTCCCCAGCGATGGAACATAGTGGCGCACCGGCCATGGCCTGTTCGATAGCGATTGAGGAGGGCCCAATCATAACGTGCTAGGTCAAAGCCGGGTTGATGCTTGCAGGGGTCTGTGATGAGGTGTTTGTTCTTTACCTCAGCTGACTGCCAGCTCTGTTTCCAAGAGACTGGAACAGAGAAGTTCAGTGTAGGCGTAGGGGACCAGATTGGGTGACGAGACGTCAAGCGTTGAAGAGGGTGGGCGCATATATTGGCAGGTCCGGTCGAGCGCAGACATGGGAAATGAACTTAGATGATGCCGCATCCCGAAGAATATCTGGCGGGGCGATGTTGCTAAGAACTGGCAGCCATGGAACCGGGGTGGAACGGATGGTTCCAGAAATTATCCTCATGGAGGAATATAATTTGGAATCGACCAAGTGGACATAGGGGGCTATGGAACCATACTGGGGCACAGTATTCTGCAGTGGAATAGCATAATGCCAGAGAGGATGATCGTAGTGTGGAAGCGCTCGCGCCCCATGAGGAGCTGGCCAGTCTTGCAATGATGTGATTCCTCGCACCCACCTTTGCTGCAGTTTTTATGAGATGTTCGTGAAATGACAGGGTGTGATCGAGAGTAATGCCAAGATAGATGGCTGGGCTTCATGCCGGATTCTCGTATCACCAAGCTGCACATTAAGCTCACACGAGGCCGAGGCATGGTGTAGATGGAAAACAGATGATACTGTTTTTGCAGTGCTAGGGATTAGTCGCCATTTTTTACAGTAATCAGATATCAGAGACATGTCTTTCGTGAGTGTTTCCTCGAGGATGTTGAACTTGGATGCCTGAGTTGCACAGCAGATGTCATCGGCGTAGATGAACTTCCTTGAAGAAGTTTCTGGGAGGTCATTGATGTAAATATTAAATAGCGTAGGAGCCAGAACAGAGCTGCAGGTGAACCAACCAAACTATAAGGTGTCCCAGCTGCCATAGATCCTGAAGAATGGGGTCAGACTGCCCTTCAGGTGGGGAACATGACTTTGACTTCACAGCAAAAATTCCACTTTCAGATAACAGTCCAGGAAGAGCAGAAGGAGGTCTGGGATCCCTCTCCATGCCCACTCCCACCCACTAAGATGCTGTGCAAGGGACATGAGGCACCATAGTACTAATCACTTCTTCAAAATTCCTTGCCTGCCCTACAATTCATATGCAAAGCAGGACTCAGTGCTACCTGTTGAGCAACAAATCAACACATTGCCCAGATACTTCTTGATGTTCAACCAGAGGAGACATCAGAAAATTTTAGGTAATACAGTATCAGAAAATTAGAAAAACGCAAAGCTCCCACTTTAGTGTAGAAAGTAGACAAAGAAAAAAGTCTGTGAACTCCAATTTTCACTTGATAGGAAAATAGAAAACATGAAAACGCAGCTAGGAACATAAGGGTGCGTGTATCCCTTCAAACTAGTATTAGCATGTCCACTGGATAAATACCTAAGAGTGATATTGCTGGATCAGAAGGTAATTCCATTTTTATTTAGTTAAGGACTCTCCATATAGAGAAAGTGAAATAGTAAAATAAAAATATGAACCAATACAGAGACACTTAACCTTCACTCAGTTTCTTTTTTAAATTAATTCAGTTTTTTAAAATATTTATCTATTTATTATTGGATAGAGACAGAAATTGAGAGGAGAGTGGGAGATAGAGAGGGAGAAAGACAGACAGACACCTTCAGGCCTGCTTCACCACTCGTGAAGCTTTCCCCTTGCAGGTGGGGACCAGGGGCTTGAACCTGAGTTCTTGCACATTGTTAACATGTGCGCTCAAACAAGCGCACCACTGCCTGGCCCTTTAAATCAGTTTCTGTTAGTTTGTCAAAACAAGTAATTTGTTTTCAGCAATCTAAGTTTTAATTTTCAAAAACTCTTAAGATTGTATTTGACATTAGGATGTAGCATCCATTATGATAATAATAAACTTGCCTAACCTGTAATGGACTTCAGATTACCCTTGGACCCCTCAAAGGAATCATTCAACCTTCACCCTTCTAGAAGAGTCACTGCTAAGCTCTGTTTTAAATGCCCAGTAGACTGAACATAGTGACAATAACAAGTAGTCAGATTCATCACAGCTGAAACAGGGGTGGTTCATTTTCTGCCCAAGGAGCCATGGTGGCCTCTTCTGTATACAAAATACTGGTTTCCAGTTTCATGCATCAAAACATTCGTATGGTTTCAGTTTCATGCCTCAAACATTCATATGACTAAGCAGAAAAGTCTTCCAAGATTCTAGAAAAGCAGTGACAAAAAGAACTGATGGCCCAAGAAGTCTGAACTGTCCATCTTCTTAATCAACTCCAAGTAAGAAAAGAAAAAAAAATGGACCTTTCTTTCTCCTTATGCATTTATTATTGGATAGAGACAGAGAGAAAACTGAGAAGGGAGTGAAAGATAAGAGAGGGAAAGGGACAGAGAGACACCTGCAGATCTGCATCACCACTCACGAAGTTTTCCCCCTGCAGGTGGGGACCAGAGGCTTGAACCTGGTTCCTTTCACATTGTAGTGTGTGCACTTAACCAGGTGCACCCACACCTGGCCCCTCTTCCTCCTTTTTGACTTTTTACTGAGGGTTGGGATCTGGAGCCTCTACTGAACAGAAGGTATCCTCCACTGCAGATTATTTTACAACCCAGGTCCCCCATCTGAACCCAAAGTCATTCTGAGTGGCTGTATTAATGCTCTTTGGCCAGAAGCACCAGGGTTGCAGCGTGCCCACGTCAAACCATGCTCCTTTAGCAAGACTGTCAATTTCAAAAGAAAACTCTTAATTCTAACTAGAGTCCTGAGCATCAGAAAAAGTAGAGAAAGGGAATGCATTTATGAGTTCCTATGGCAGATTATGGGTTTTATTTGCTCCTTTACACCACTTTTCAGTCTGTCATTTTGGTAAGGTTGACCCCAGTGTAAAATGTTCCTGTAATTACGCTCTGAAACACTCCCAGCCAATAAATGCCTGGAATAACTGTCAGGCTAAATGAATCCCATTTGGACTAAATGATTATTGAAAGTTATTTTAGTTCCCTATTAAGCAATTGTGGAGCAGAGCTGTAATCAAGATGTTTATTTCGATTAGAATTATTATGGTCAATAAAAAGCTCAAGTAGAAAGAAAACTGCACTTTATCAAATAAAGGCTACAGCTAGTTAAACTTCTTGTTTCTTGCATCCTCTACCCTAGAGCCTGACAAGAGGCACAATTATCAGTCTTTTCCATAGTACATTAACAGCTTTTATAGCCCAACTTCTATCAAGCTAATCCAGAAATCACTTGCCCATGGTGGACAAAAACTTTAATTCTTTCTCACTG